>NC_041398.2:121086039-121128539 GCF_900747795.2 Erpetoichthys calabaricus
ATTTACCTTTGTTCCCGCGTTTGACTTGTGCTGTAAATCTCTTCCTCGTTTTCAGTTCACGTGATTACGTAGGAGGCGTAATACGTGATGACGCGATACGTGACTCCGCCTCCTCCATTAGAGTATATGGACAAAAAACAGGTTCCAGTTATGACCATTACACGTAGAATTTCGAAATGAAACCTGCCTAACTTTTGTAAGTAAGCTGTAAGGAATGAGCCTGCCAAATTTCAGCCTTCTACCTACACGGGAAGTTGGAGAATTAGTGATGAATGAGTCAGTCAAACAGGTTCCAGTTATGACCATTACGCGTAGAATTTCGAAACAAAAACTGCCTAACTTTTGTAAGTAAGCTGTAAGGAATGAGCCTGCCAAATTTCAGACTTCTACCTACACGGGAAGTTGGAGAATTAGTGATGAGTGAATCAGTCAGTCAGTCAGTCAGTCAGTGAGTCAGTGAGGGCTTTGCCTTTTATTAGTATAGATGGGAACACAGTGGCGCAGTGATTGTTCATGTCTTACACAAGATGCTTGCTGCGCCATGCGTGACCTTCAATGAAATGCTTTATTACAGAAGTACTGTCTTTTCCAAACGTACTAACCCCCAATTCCTGTCCTTGCTTTTCTTTCTCCAAATACCCAATCTCCACACAATCAGCTCTGTAATAGACGTTAAGCCATCTGTAAGCTTAGAACGGCGATTCTTCAAAACTTTTAAGGAACATCGAAATATGTTCGTAATGTTTAATTATTCTATCCATGTTATTGAATGTTTATTTTTTAACCTGATTGTACAGTGACCTTGAGTTTTTTGAAAGGCGCTTCAAATAAAATGTATTATTATTATTATTATTATCTCTTTCCAGTGTCGCGCCAGCCACAGCATGAATACAGCGCGAGGCAGGAAGAATCGGTGAACGAAGCTCAAGTTTCTCGCTAGTGCTGCGGCACCATGTAGTTAAAGTTAATGTTTTATACTGTATAATATAATCAACATATTTTGCTGCATTTCATCTTAAAAATGATATCGTCATCATATGTAAATACGCAATTTATAAAGTGGCTCAGGTTGTGCAATATTATAACTATATCATAAGTACAATTACCTCACTGTAACTTACAAGTATAAACAGTTCTACAAGGAGCACTTGATGGACTGATTGAGTGTGTTTAGAGTTCTTGGGATAAAACTGTTTGTGAACCGGGAGGTCCGAACAGGAAAGGCTGTGAAGCGTTGGTCGGATGAGAGCAGTTCAAATAGCGAATGGCTGAGGCAGCTAGTGCTTGATGCTGTATACTGATAATTCTCTTTCCGATCGCTGTAGATCTGTGATTCACACTCAGATACAGTGATATAAATACTCCGAGTGGTGCAGTGAGATTAATATGGAAAAAGATGATCCGCTGTGGCAACACCTAACGGGAGCAGCTGACAGAAGAAGAAGAAGGTGCAGTGAGAGTAACAACGCTAAAGCAGTTCTGGTATTTAGAATAGTTTGACCATTCTGTTGACCATTATATTGTTACAGGTTAATTACAATCAGATGCATTAAATTTATGAACGATATGCGGTTAATTTCAGTGTATTTGTGGATGTGGATCTAAGAAAGGGTAACCACACAGGAACAGTAGCACTGCTTTGACGCTGGGTGCCGTCAGTCTGCAAAACTGAGCGGAGAACTTGCGTACAATAGGGTATGAGGTACCGTGGAAAAGTGCATGGCTTTATGCCAAGTGTAGGTTTTACACATCGCGATTTGAACGTGGAAACGTTCTTACGCAACATTTCTGCGCGTACGCACCGTTTATACATGAGGCCCCAGGCCTTTTATCTGCTTAATTGATAATGACATAACGACGGACTTGCCCACACCTGCCCATGAAATAGCCTTTGAGTCAATTGTCCAATTACTTTTGAGCCCCTGAAATGAAGGGATTGTGTTAAAAAAATGCTTTAGTTGCCTCACATTTTTATGCAATCGTTTTGTTCACCCCACTGAATTAAAGCTGAAAGTCTGCACTTCAACTGCATCTGAGTTGTTTCTTTTAAAATTCATTGTGGTAATGTACAGAACCAAAATTAGAAAAAAGTTGTCTCTGTCCAAATATTTATTTATGTATATAGAGAGATAAGAAGTGTGCCTAAATATATGTGTAATTAATCCATAGTTTTAGATAGATCGATATACACACACACTACAGTCTGAGTACATGCCAGAATGATTAAGAAGGAAGAAAATTAAAAAGAAAGAAAGTCATCTGACTTGGCAGTTATAGTTACAGTCACAGTGAAACATTATGTAGGCATATTGCTGTTGGTATTTTATTTATTTGTGTTTTATTTTATTATTTTTATCATTATTCTAGTGACTCCATTCTGTTTATTGCCTAGGTAAGGTCACCACCATTTTGGGTAAATTTACAAATGTCCACGGCCATATTGTTTATGGAACAATGCGTGTTGTTGGATCACATAGGTGTTGGTACATAACTTCTGGCATCCAAACATTCAGACCCTTTTGTTTAAAACCAAAAACAAAGATAACAATTAGTCTAGTACAAGGACTGTGCAAAGTTTTTATTCAATTATGAATCTGTTTTTGTGTATTGACTTTGACTATTAGTTCTGTCGCACATCTCTGGTTTTCTGACTTTTGCTTTTTCCTTTTTTTTGGCTCTTGTGCACCTATTCCAGGGAATCACAAAAAGGTTAAAAGTGAAAACAGAATTAACTTCAGACAACTGCACAGTAAAAAGGGGCATGATTAAGGGTTTGTTTGATCAAAAATCATTGCAATTTCCAATACAAACTGTATATGAAAAGTAAAAGGTCAAACTTCATTTAAATCTGGAGTTCTAAAAAATACAGAAATCTCTTCCGACAATAGGCTGTTACAAACAAAGCTAAGAAAAACATTAAACCTGGAAGTTCAGTCAAGAATTAGCATCTGATTAAAAGAATTATGGTCTTGCAAACATTTCATTGGCTTTCCTTATACTAAATAGCCAAACTACCTTAGGTGCCTCTCAAGTTATATGAAACAATTTAGTTTTTAAGACATTTGCAAGTAAAACAATCTCTTAAATGCTAGTAGCTACACACTCAATGTAAATCAGGAAAGAATGGCTGGTGGAATGCTGAATGACTAGTTAGAAAAAAGCAATAATGTGCAGTAATAAAAATGCAGTTGAAAAACAAATGTATTGTTGTGCCCTGCAGTGCATTGTAATGTCTTCCAAGGGTAGTTATCACAATGTACATTTTGTTTGTCCATATTGTATCAGTGCTAGACTAGCTAAAAACGGTTATGAAAACTGATGACTGTATACATTGATCCACAGAGTTCAGTACTATCATCACCCTAACAAAATGAAAAAGTAGCCTGCACCGTCCTCTAAACAGAGGAGTGTTAATAAACTGTGAAACCTTCTGAATATTCCACTCCGACAAATTTGCAGTAAATCCCTATATTCTACAGAGAAGGCACATTCCCTCAGAAATTGTGTTGCAAATTTGAAAATGACAGGTCTGAAAGAACTTAAAAATGGGATTGAGTGGAAAAGATTTATGCATTTTTCTCTTTTGGCAAAAAAGTGTACTTAGGAATACAGGCAAAGGCCAAACACAGTAGTCAACAGTATCATGTCACCAAAACTATTATCCATCCATCTATTATCAATCCATCCATTTTCCAACCCACTATATACCAACTACAGGGTCACGAGGGTCTGCTGGAGCCAATTCCAGCCAACAGAGGGCACAAGGCAGGAAACAAACCTCGGGCAGAGCGCCAGCCCACCGCAGGGCCTAAACTATTATGTAAGTTAAAAATCTTGAAAGTCACAGCCAGCGCGTGTAGTTTGCTGGTATTCACAGGTATGCAATATCAGCACCTCTTCTAATTCCTACTTAGATTGCTGGCACTGTTTCTCCGGCATGCTGTTCCCATGGTGTTTGAATTTTCACCGTTGGACTACCTTGCCAACTGTTCCTAGTTATTCTGTCATATCAGTCAAAGTCTCATGGTGGACCCCAATTCTTCGACTGAATGGTATCACATCATGGTGGGCGAAGTCTCACGGGAGTACTACCAGTAATTTGGTATAGACTGGTCAAAGTCTATAATCACCAAACTAAACCTTTGTTTCTTTTACATTTCTTTATCTTGAGGATCCAAAATGTGGCCGATCACCACTATCATTTATAGCAACAGAACACTGACATAACACATCACTGGAGGCCAACATAGCTTAAACAGTATGACAGTGCTTGTGAAAATAATGCACAACATGCTCTCACCTCTTGAGAAAAACCCTAAACTAAATGACACTTTAATTTATCATGGAAATATCAATAGAATTTTATAATAACTGAAGTAATAGTAGTAATACCAGACATATTCTAATATATCAGGACATTCTCAAATAAGATTCTGTCAGATACGAATAGAAACAAAAAATGTAATCATTCAAAAAAAAAAAAAAGAAAAGTTACCTAATGAGAGCCTGAAACAGACCCTTTTACTCAAAAAAAAAGACCAACCTCTTTCACTCAACACCTGCTTAGCAATAAACTGAGTATTAGCACTGAAGAAGAATATTTCATTTATTTTCATCTGGTTTCTTTTAATTCTGGATTACATTCCCAAGAACAAATACGTTTTTTATTTAGTGACTATACATTTAAACTGAAAATACATTTTCCAACAGTAACAGTAGTAGTATCACATCATGTTAAAAGCATTAATTTCATTAATTTCTTTATATCCTTATTAAATAATATAAGTTTGTCAACTTAGTAAACAGCTACCAGGCCTAATAGCATTGAATCACAACATGTCATCCATTGTTTTTTCCACCTTAGTAAATTTATGGCAGTAAAGCAATTTAAAAATATATACTTCCAGGTAATGAGATGGTAACACAAATGTGTCATTTTACCCACAATATGTTTCTTTAAAACATTTTTGAAAATAAAGGCTGTTGCCTGGAAGTGAACCACAGAGGTCCAGGATGCCACAGACAGTTTGGAAAATGGCCTTATAATTCTTACTCAGATTGACCCAAACGGATGCAGATTAACATTTCCAAGTCCACACTAACTTTGGCATCATTGAGTCTGCCATCAATTTAATCCAGAAGAAAAAGAAGAAAAGTCATGTTGACTGTGGTAGAGTTGTGCTAATATCAAACAGTCATTTTTGAGGGACACATTAGCTGTAATGCACTGGGCTTTCAGTTGTACAAAAGACATGATCCAATATGAGCAGGCGGAGGCATCAAGGGTTAACATTCAAGGTAGTGTATATGAACATCTATAATAATGAATACCTTAATATCCTGTGATTGTGACAATGTGCCTATGGTCTGATATGGTCCTGATGATGCCAAAACTCACTTGAGCTTAAACTAGGTGTTCTGCATACCAAGGGTTTAGAATAAAGGAGAGTAAGAGGAATCTTGGTCATGTAGTTTGCACATCCATGGGAGATGTTTTAGAAGAGTTCCATCAAAGTATGAAAAGAACTGACATTAGTCAGTGGTCCTAGAAGGCATGATACTTGACTACCTATACTATTACCATAACAACCCTTTTGGGGACACCATGAAGAATACAGATTTATAGGATGTAGTACCAAAAGATATGATGAGAAATTCGTACAGTACCAGATATTGCTGTAGTGATGTTCCTAAAAACTACAACAAAAAATATTTTTGATAAAGGTCAAAGAATGTCAAAGAATATACATTTGCTTAAATAAGCACAACAGATTTACCTGCATTCAATTGTTCAAAACAGAATAACAAAATAAGTATTTACTACAACTAACAAATCCTCAAGGAGAAAATGATCTGGGGGAAGGCAGTTTTTAATTAGCATTATTTACTAATTATTCATCTACTAAGTGTTTATAAGAACTACAGAAAATTGTCTGCTCTGATGGTCAAGTCAATTTTCTTCAGCAGAATCTGCTAAATTTGAATCAAAAACCACACAGAGGTGAAAGCATCATATAGAAATTTTTAAGAGCAGCTGCTCACTTAATATAAGTAAACATATTTAATTACTGATAGAGGAAAACAGCTGCTAAGACAGAGAATTAACTGTTAAACTGTGTTTATACAAATTCAACAAAGATGACCCGTATTTGTATAATTATTGCTCAAACTTCTTACAAACTATGCACTAAACTTCATATACAATGTATTTTAATATTCATCTGCACAAATGTGACTGCACTTCTAGATTAAATCTCACAGTGGTTTCCAGCTTTGCATATGCTTAAGTTATTGAAAATATTTATAACTGACAAAGTGACTTTTTCACTGATAACACTGATCCAGTTGCGGCAATGTGAACTAATGTCTATGAATGAATCCCAAAAAACACATGCTATACTGTAACCCTTTTTGCATTTCAGTTTGGGCTGATTGTTTTTTATATCCCAGCAAAAGACAATTCCTTTAAACCTACCTTTACTACTTACCTACTTTAAGTTTAATTTCACACAATTCTGAAAGGCTGCTATTTCATTTAACATTGTGTCAAAAAATTGTGTGTTAAAATATTTTTTAAAATATACTGTATATTTGTTTTTTGCCCACCCAAGCATTTTCATTACAAGATCACAAGGAACCACAACCTCCATGCAAGGGTAACACAGGATTACAAAATGAGAAGTTGTTGAAAGGACCCACTCCTGCACACAGCCCTATTCACTCCTACAAGACAGATTTGGAACTACCAGTGTAATCATTTGTCTTTAAGATGTGAAAGGAGCATTAAAAGATCCATGAAGACACAGAGAGAATGTGACATTGAGTGGGCCAACAAATGAATCCAGGTCTCCAGAGCTGCACTACTCTTCTGCTCTTTTTGGTTTAATTAACATTATAATATAATTTCAGAATGACAAGGTGGTGCACTGGTGTCCTGCACGCAGTTGAATTCTGTTTGGACTTTGCATATTGCATCACACATCCTTAAAACTCTTGTACATATGCTATGCCAAGGTAAACAAATGCCAAAAAAGCACTTTTAACTTATAAACATTAGAAGAGTAAGATAAAGAATCATTTTAAAAAAACTAGTCACGCTTATTATCAGGAATACTTAAGAGCCTTACACCATAGCCATAACACAAAATCCAAAATCAAAAGACAACATCTAGTTCTTTGCCTTGAAATATACAAACCGAAACCTAACACTGCAAAATGCTTTGAGAATCCAGAATCTTGGAAAACATGTTCTCCATCACAGTAACCTTCAAGATGTGAAGTGAAGGGTCACCACATTTTGGGCATAGCTTAACAAAATTGAAGTGGCCTTTAGAAAACAAAATGGCATCATCTATGCAAATCTGGTGCAAACTACAGAGACATGTAATTGAAGCAGAAACTTTGTAAACATTAAGACGTGTCTGGATGAGATATTGGGCTAAACAAATGAGCTTGATGGACTGAATGGTCTTATTTATGTTCATAATTGTAGAGAAGCTAGAGCAAGTAACAACATAACCTTGTTCAGGTGAGTACAATGGGTTCTCCTTCCTGGACGCATTATTGTGAATTTTATAATTTACCAGTTTTTTGCTTTGAAATGAGACCAGTTTTTTAGAAGATGTGTGAAAGTGCTGTCTGGATCACCTATGCCATTATTCATTGTTCATGAATGAATTTGTTTACATTTGTGTCTAACCTAGCTATAAATTATAATCATGCAGTGTTAATGGGTGGTTTTATATTCACATAAATGTGGAAACAGACACTTTAGCATGTTTTTGACAGATGGTTTAAGGTCCAACTCATTATCAAAATCACACTTTGGACCTAATAATTAGTTGTAGTATTGAGATTCAAAATTTTGTTATTGTTGTACTAAATGAAATTATCTCTAATCTATGCTTAGTTACATTCGACTTGTTCCTGCTCTCAACAAGACAACTACAGTATAGATTAAAGCAAGAATAATGTAACATCTGATACAGGACAACTAATTAGCAAAAGGGTTGTTTACATCCACCGAAACTTAAATCTAGAGAACAATATAGATTAGTTGACATAATTATAATTGTATCTCTGAAAGAGTCATAAGATCCAGTATCCTGAATCAAAACAAAAGTGATTAGACTGCCAAGAAACTCACTTTGGTTTAATCAGAGAACTTGCTTCCTTAAATTAGGAGGCAAAAAACTGGAGCATAGGAGAAATTCTCATCTATCACCTCTAAATCTCTGTATACGTAAGCAGAAAAGACTATGCACCCACTGTCTTTCCTTACTGCTAACTTTCCAATGCACAGAGACTACTCTACATGATCCTCTCTGAAATTTCTGTGGTGCTGATATGTCCATAACTTGTAAGATGGAGACCAAAACTATACCCAGTATACCTCATAGCAGATTACATAAGGATTAGGCAGAACCTTTTATGTTTTCCACATCATAGAATATGCTATATAACTTAGTATCTTCTTTTCAATCACTGCTGTAAGGCATCTGATTGTGAACACTGATGAGTCCACAAGAGTTCCCAAATGTTTTTCATAAAGCATACATTCTGGCTCTTGACTACTCATTTTATAATTATAACTTATAATTTTGCATTGTAATAGAAGGGCATGTCCTTATGCCTCCTTTCAACACCTTGAACGATGCCAAAGTGACTAAAAGTATGAGAATGCTGTACTTATTATGAGGACATCTTAAAAGGAAAGATAAACAAAAAAACCGGAACAAAGTACAATTAAAAATAACGTATAATGTCCTCTTGTCATTTTGCAGCATTTTAAATGTGTCTTGAACCCCAGGTCTACCAGCTATGGAGACTTACTCGCTCGCACCCACGTTTGGCTGAATTTTTAGCGTGGCATATAACCCCCATCTAAGACCCCTTTTCTAAACTCACCTACTATCTCCAAATTCATTCTATAAAGCAGTTTTAACCCACTCACCCCCACACAGCATCCCTTTTGGTCATCACTTGAAATCACATCTGTGATCAGAGGCAGAACATGTTTTACTACAGGAACACCAGCCAAGGATTTACTCTAGAAGAGTGGTTCTCAATTTCAGTCCTGGAGGCATCTCATCCCAGTCTCTGCTTTTTAACTGGACTCTTCATTTAATTAAATACACAGTTATTTCCCAGTTTCAAAGGTTTGTGTCATTCTAGAAATTACAAAAATAGGGCTTGCTAAATTTTATTGGAATATAGCAAGCATTAATGTGTGTTACATGTTTATTTTGTTTTTGAGATTTTTATCATCATGATTTTCATTCCTTTTTTCTAGTTTTTAAGCTGTTATTTAATAATGATCATGCTTCCGGGTCAGTTGCGGAAGTAGCGGTAGTCTTATCACATTCAGTTTAATTTGTCCTGCTTTCTACTATAATCTTGTGTTTTATTGTCATTAACAGAAAGAAAACGGTAAATTAATAGGAAAATAATAAAAGAATGTTAAAGCAAAAATACAAATGTTTTTAAATATCTTTCACCTCTGTCCTTTTCAGAATACAGAATAAAAGAAGAAAAATTCCCACTAATTAAACAATTACTATAAATCTATTACAGGAAAAATTACTCTCTGAATGTGAAACTGACTGGATCAAAAATCTGTAGCCTCAGTGGGTGTCCAGGATGGAACTTCAGAATCATTGGTTCTTGGTGTCCCCTCACCCATGAGTACCCCAAAATCAACTGATTCTTCCACCAGTCTGTCAGCTGCCCAAGTCTCTAAAATAAGTAGCATGCAACTTTCTTTCATTTCTGGAACTGTGTCCTTACTAACAGCTTAGAAATTCTCTATTGTATTTTTTTTCTTTTCTTATTTAGCAGCATGTCCCTTTCTTTTCGCAGGAAGTTGGGTGACCAGTGGCAATTCTGAAACAAATGCATAACATATGAAAGTAAAGGCATGACACCTTGAAAAGCACAAGCCCCTCTAACCTTATGAAGTTCATAATCATCTACATAAAGAAATTTAAATAAGTCAATACATTACCCATCTTATTTTATAATCTATTTATGGTTTACGCAGAGGATCATTACTATTAAATATCTCTAGCTGCTGTGCTTTTATATAAAGGTCCGTACAGTATAAAGGAAAACAAAGAGAAACAATGAGACAAGGTGTTCAAGATTTTGAAACTTTTAGTCCTGAACTGCAGGATATCATTAGCACAGTGAAAACCAATTAAAAGCAATTTAATTTACTAGTGTGATAAATCCTTTCAATAGACTAATACCTGCTTTGGGCCCAAAAACACACCAAAGCAGAGGGGCACTGCAGGACCAATAGCTTAAGGTCTCTCCCACTATGCATTTATGCTTATATTTAATTATATAATGCACTTTCCTTAAGATGTTCATCGTGCTGGTTTATTCTCCCTGCTAATTAGCACAGAGGAGCTTAAATTAATGTATACACCTACAAACTTTCTATTTTCTGTTTTCCTGTCTTTAATCTTTATTTTTTGATTCCCTTAGGCCAGCATAGTTAGACAAAGCAATCATTTAACAATTTCATCACAATAGGTCAGTGCATTTCCATCTGAGGGTTATTTAAAATTAGCAACTAAGCAATGGCTTTGCAGAATAATTTTCAATCCTTAGCATGCTAAAATTATTTAAAGTATTTCAAATACATATTCACATACACCTATTTAAATATGAAATGTATAATACAAGTTAGAAGGAACTATACAGCTTTGAAGCCTGAAGCTATTAAATAAATGATACAATGTAATGTATAGCACAATGATATATATATAATGTACAGTTGAGTACAGTTGAAGTAAAGTGGTATGGGGGTCTCCCCATAGTTTTGATTTTGAATCTGGGCCTGGCCTGCTCACTATCAGTATGTTTTGGTTGGTTCAGAACTTGTGGCCAGTGCTACCAAAATAGGCTCTGACCTCAAGGCAATGGTACATGTGAATATGCAAAAATAAATGAATGAATATTGCAGTAAAATAACAGCAGATCTTTTGTAATACGCGAGCATACGTATGCAGAATGTTTACAGTGCTGGAATAATTATGTAAACCTGCTTTCATAAAAGAAAAATAATTACATATTATATATATATACATATATATATATATATATATATATATATATATATATATATATATATATATATATATATATGGAAGAGAAGGTCTGTGATACGGTTTGCATATTTGCAGTTGGAGATCCACGAAGGGAGAAAAAAACGAATCACGTATCATAAAATAATTTTATTCCTGAGCTTTCAACCCCTATCAGGGGTCTTCATCAGAGGATAATGCTTAGACTTACAAGAATCAAAGGCAATATATAGCAACACATTCAGTGTGTGGGGGGGGGGGGGGGTTGGGGGTGGTGACTAAGTCAGTATGATCAAGGGGGGGGGGGGGGTTGTGTAGTTTAATTATTGTGTACATGTCCTTCTTAAGTTGGCATATGCTGGATTTATGTCCAAGTGTCTGTTGATGGCGTTTTCATCTGATAGCCAAGACTCGGCCAACTCTCTGGCACTTTTAGTACTGGCCTTAAATTTTACTTTTACGTTGTCCCAGTTGAATGTGTGTCCTGTCGATTTAGTATGTGCATATATCAAAGATAGTGCGTCCTTTCTTCTGATGGCGTTGCGATGTTCCTGTACACGTGTTGAAATTCTTTTTGACGTTTGTCCTATGTATACCACTGAGCAAGAATTGCATGGAATACTATAAACTGCGTTTCGTGTTTCGGCTGTCGATTTCTTGTTTTTAGCATTAAACAGGACCATGCGCAGATTGTTCGTGGGTTTATGTGCTATTCTGATACCCCACTTGGTCAGGGTGCGTGCCGTGCCTTCTGACACATTATGGTGATACGGGAGTGAATGCCAGGTGGGGTGGGGGTTCTGATTTAAGTCGATTGTATGCTGATTCCTTTGGCGTCTGCTGTGTAGACTCCGATTAATGAATGTTTTTGAGTATCCGTTCGAGGTGAAAAGTTGGAAGAGATAGCGTTCCTCATTAATTTTTGTTTCCTTGGTATTACAATGCGTGTGGACTCGTTTAAATAGGGTTTTCACGCAGCTCCGATTATGAGATACCGGGTGGTTGCTGGCGAAGTGTAGAATCTTGTCTGCGTAGTATTGTTTGCGGTAAACACAATAATTAAACTATACAACACCATCCCACCCCCCCCCTTGATCATACTGACTTAGTCACCTCCACCCACCCCCCAACCACTGAATGTGTAGCCTTATTGATTGCCTTTGATTCTTGTAAGTCTAAGCATTATCCTCTGATGCAGACCCCTGATAGGGGTTGAAAGCTCAGGAATAAAACTATTTTATGATACGTGATTCGTTTTTTCTCCCTTCGTGGATCTCCAACTGCAAATATATATATATATATATATATATATATATATATATATATATATATATATATATATATATATACACACACACACACACACACACACACACATACTGTAAGGTAAACCTGCACATCTGTATTAAAAAAAATGAGTTGGAGTTCTTGTGATCTCAAAGAAGCCTGGTGTTTTATCTACAGCTGCTGTGGATTACCCTCAAAATGTGTTTTGCATAATTTCTTCTCTGTAGCAAGTTAATTTTTAATCACCCCATAAATCTGCAACATTAAAGTAACATTTTGTGGATGAAATGCAATGTAGACTTGGCAGCATATGATCTTACTTTAGTTCCATTGTAGTTTGCATATCCCTCCAGTTCTCTTGCTGTGACAGGTGGGTATTTTAGATACCGTCTAGCACTTAGAGAAAATATGTTAGTATTATATATAATATTATGCTTAAAGAGTAACAAAATAACAGAAGATTTAGTGTGTGTTGGGATTAATAAAGTATCTATCTATCTATCTATCTATCTATCTATCTATCTATCTATCTATCTATCTATCTATCTATCTATCTATCTATCTATCTATCTATCTACCCACAAGCATGCTTCTATTCTGGTTTTTCAAAAATGATTAAGTGTAGGGCAAGAACAGAGTTAGTAGATAAGGTATATTTCATTACGTAACACAAAGGTTTTATACATCACACAATTTACAGTTCTAACATAAGTTCTAACATAAC
Organism: Erpetoichthys calabaricus; assembly: GCF_900747795.2. Classification (NCBI taxonomy): domain Eukaryota; kingdom Metazoa; phylum Chordata; class Cladistia; order Polypteriformes; family Polypteridae; genus Erpetoichthys; species Erpetoichthys calabaricus. The sequence goes on from NC_041398.2 coordinate 121,099,141, forward strand.
TCATTTACATATCACCTAAATGTCACTGCTAAATTCTGATTTGCCAAAATCAATTCACAGTTGACTGGTTTGTTTATTCTTCAGACATAATAATACTTTCCAGAGAACTAGTGTACAGTCTTTACAGTGGTAGCATGTGGCAATAAAAACTCTACAAACCTTCAAATACTTGAACACAGTAAATCCTAAAACCAGGGGCCTCATGCATAATTGCATGTGTAGAATTCACACTACTGCGGTGGGTTGGCACCCTGCCCAGGATTGTTTCCTGCCTTGTGCCCTGTGTTGGCTGGGATTGGCTCCAGCAGACCCCCGTGACCCTGTGTTTGGATTCAGCGGGTTGAAAAATGGATGGATGGATGAATTCACACTAAAACATGGTGTACGGACAAAAATTGAAATGTGCGTACGCACAAAAAAAATTCAGATGCAGAAAACCGTGCACAAGCCAACTTCCACATACTTCCGCTACATAAATCCCGGTCTGCATAAAATGCAACTCTCGTGCAGCGCCTGCTGCCCCTCCCAGACTCCTCCCAGAATTATGCCTCTTTAATATGCAAATCAATATAAATATTCTCTTAAGTTCAGCGTTCTGTGAAAAGACAATAGCAAAAGCACAGGGAAAAAAGAACAATATCAATGAATGCCAAGTGGAGGCAAGGAAAAACATACTACAGTATTTGTTGGTTTAAGCAGTTGCATAAACAACAAAATGAAGTTGATTAAAAGTTCAAGTTCAGAAAGTTGTACAGTGCCCAATACAAAAAAATGTGGTCAGATATCAAAGTCACTGTGAAAAGGTGAGTCGTTGCCCACCGTCTGAGTGTCATATGGAAGCTTATTAGGGTAAAGAGGAAAGAAATAAAAATAGGGACACAGTGGAAAAAAAAGCTCGAAATATTAACGTTAATCTCACGTTAAATGTAATCTTACATTAAATGCTTCGTATTTTGTGTGTTCTTCTATGTGTTCTATGTGTGTGAATTGCTACTTGATTCTTAAACGGGCCTTCTCTTACGCTGACAGGACGCAGAATACATTACATTCATAATATTGCAGCTCCCTGAACAATTTAAATACTAAGATGTATACTTGATGTCATTTTCATGATGAAATGAATTAAAGCATGTAGTAAACATGGGGCCACAGTGGTGCAATGGTAGCGATGAGCTGGCGCCCTGTCCAGAGATTGTTTATGCCTCCTGCAAGATGGTTGCTGCACTGTGCGTGACCCTCAGTTAAACAATTTATTATTGCAGTATTGTCTCTTTCAAACGTACTCACCCCCAATTCCTGTCCTACCTTTTTTTTTCCAAGTAACCAATTGCCACACAATCAGCTCTTTAATAAATGTCAAACCATCTGCAAGCTTAGAACACAGATTCTTCAAAATTTTTAAGGAACATTAAAATATCTTTGTAATACAGTACATGTTTAATTATTCCATCCATCTACCCATCCCAGGTTGCGCCATTCCCAGGAAGCATACAGCGCAACGCAGGAACAATTGCTAAATGGGGCACCAGTTCATCTCTACCGCTGTGCACCATGTCCATGCGTTTAATAATAGTATACATTATTTAAATAAAGTTAAAAATTAATCTATATAATGTACTTTATATACTTTACTGCATTTCATCTGAAAAATGATATCAAGAGCTCCAAGAAGATAGCGCCTGGAAATCTAAATCGACTTAGAAGCCAGTCATCATCATCTGTAAATACGCGCTCTCTTCTATTGAATTCCTTTAATTTTGCTTGAATGGTACAATGAGTTTCAATATGCTTATCCTCCATAAACTACCAGGGGCACTTGATGAACTGATTGAGTACGTTTATATCTCCGTGAGGTTTGAACAGGAAAAGCTCTGAAGCGTTTGCTGAATGGGAGAAGTTTAAATAGACTGTGCACATGGCTGAGGCAGTGTGTGCTAGAATCTTTACCCCGATAATTCTCTTCGCTCTTGACACAAGCTGCGCTAGAGCTTTCTGATCAGCTGCTGTAGAGCTGTGATTCCACACTCAGATACAGTGGGGTAAAATACTCAGTGGTGCACTGAGAGTAACAATGCAAAAGCATCTATAGTATTTGGAATAGTTTGGCCATTCCGTGCACCATTATGTCATTACAGGTTGATTACACTCGGATACCTTAAACTAAAAAATGATATGTGGTAAATGTCAGTGTATTTGATAAATCCGTGTCAGAGATGTGAATCTAAAAAATAAAGGGAAACCACCCAAGAACAGTAGCACTGCTTCGACGCTGGGTGCCGCCAATTTGCAAAACCAAGCTGAAAACTTGCGTATGCTATGGTTCGAGCTGGTATGAAAATGTGCGTGGCTTTATGCCAAGTTTATTTTTATTATATCGCGATGTGAGCGTGGAAACGGGCGTACACAACATTTTTGTGCATACGCACAATTTATACATGAGGCCCCTGGTGACATCCCAGAAATGCCAGGTATTTTCTAGAGCAGTGTTTCTTAACCTTACTTGAGTTTCAACCCATTTTTTGCCAAGCAAGTGTCTTTCGACCCAGCAAGGTGGTGTGGTCCACCTTAGTGAATCTAGAATGATTATCACAGCACCCCTTGTTGAATTGAGTGTGATCGTCAAAGCAGGAAGGGTGGTAGTGGTATGTGCATGATCACCGCAGCCAATTACTGTTATTAACAAAAGCATCTTGTTACCCTGAGACGACACCAAGCAACCTAAAAGTGGGCCATGACCCACTGGTCAAACACTATTTTAGAGAATATTAAACTGAACAATTTATTTAAAGTATTTTGAGGGACAATACTGTGTTTTAAACTTTGAAATGAAAATGCACAGACATTTTATAAACTGTTACAAACATCAAAATTAACATCTAAGCTAACACTTAATTATGAACCACTAGTAATACTAGTCATATGAAGTAGATCAAAAAAGTGAATATAGCTTTTGCCATTATGTAGTCTTGAAGTGAATCAAACTTGAATAGAAAGATTAGGGTAGACTTGAATGATGAGAGTATAGATGATATCTAATTTAAAGACCAGAGCAGATCAGTAAATTGCCTCATTAGCACTCCAGGGTCAGTAATCAGCACACCAGCATCCCTTGCACTATAAAGGAAGCTGGAACAGGAAACATTTGGGAGGAAAAGAAAAATCGAAGGTTAAAAACAAAAGTGAAAGAACTGAAATAGATGACAGCATCTGTAGAGTGGAGTGTATGCTGGCAGTGGGGAGTGCAGTCCCGAGATGAGCATGTGGCTGGTGCCTGAAGGACAGGAGTTGATCCTGCTGCTCACTCCAAGGAAGAAGAGCGACCATGTGCTTTGAGTGAGCTCCTGCCTTAAGGTTGTGCAGTGGCGGTGGATGGAAGATGGAGCAGGGCTCACAATGTCTCTGGGATGATGAGGATGCTGGCTAGGGACACAAGGGTGGCCTGTCAGGAGACATCTCCTTATGCTGAGGAGACTTATATGGGTGAGATAAGAAGACGTTAATTTTTAAATATAAGAACCATGGTTAATGCATGTTTTTAAAAAGGTTGGATACTGCCTGTTATTTTAAGCTTGTTTTATTGGAATATTTATTGACATTTTAACTTTCACAATGAACACATTTTATTATGGATTATTTATTATTTATCTAAAGAAGAAAGCATTGCACTTTTTTGGGCCTACCTTTTGCTTGTTTGTGTTCCTTATTGCCTGCCTCTTCCTGGTCATGTTATCAATGGTTCCCGGTACAAGGACAATGTGGCAGCTGATGCCAACTTGCACCATCACACTTTCCAACTTGTAAATGGGAAAAGAAGTGTGTTCAAAGAATTCCATTTTTTAGACAGAGCTGATGAAAGGGTATGAGCTTATTGTCAATATAAAAAATCTGTAAAGGTCAAGACATCAAGCAACGTCCATAAATCAAATACTGTGAAAGTTGAAATGGCCGGTATATTAATCCTTTAGTGAAGCTGCAGAGAACTGCAAATCTGCCTTCTTCCTACATTGAGTATATGAATAAAAACAATTTTCAACTACTGAGAACATATATTTTCTTAAATTCTGAATGTAGGAATAAAACAGTTTAATTCATTAGATCAGTAATTTGAGCAAGTATATAATCTTTCAAAGTAATACAGATGGAGATAAAACCAGTTATTAAATCCAAAGGTATTACATATAGTTTAGTAGGATACATTTGAACTTCACTTAGTATTCAACTGAAAACTAGTTGTGACCCATGAGTACATTTTTAATACCATTTTAGCTAGACATTAAACTTCTTGCCTCAGAAGACAAATAAAATACATCAGAACCATAATTTTATAACCTCTCCATAGTAATTACAGACAATAATGACCCAAAACATCAACAGGCTGTAGTGTTGTTTAACCAATACATCAGTGACATTCCTGCATTAAGGTTAACACTAGAATTACCAGAGCCTACTGTATAATGTGTGAAAGCTGATGGCGAAACATTATACAGTTCATGTCTACATTTTGTTATTTATTACTAAAAACATTAAAAAATTTTCTGTTTTAACGATGTGTTTACATAGATTGTTGTAGACACAAAACACACATCAAATTATTTTCCCTTACAATTCTGTGTAGCTCACTCCCAGATAATCAATCAAGGCAGGAACTGGGAGAACTTCTTGCCCGTTCTGAGGCGGTGGGGGGGATGGTATAGCAGGCTGCTTGGGCTTATCGACACATTTAGAAGACAAAAGATGCTGACGGAGAGGTGCGAAGGGATTTAAGGTGAGTTTTTTCGTTGGCTCTGGTAATTCTAGTGTTAATGGATCACAGTCTGAGCAGATAATCTGTATAAGTAATATCCTTCCCCCAGTGATTTAACTTATTAAAATGTTCATAAAAATCCTCAGCTTTTGCATTTTTTCCAATTTTCCAATATATGTGCTATGTAATTTCTTATCTGGAAAAACATTACTTTTTGTAGTATGTGACATTGATTTGAACTGGGTGCTGTCAGCCTGTTTTAGGTTCATATCTATTGGCACTGCAAAGTTCTAGTTTTACCATAGGGGTTTTCACATGTGCATCTTGAACTTTCCAGTTTAGCAATGGAGCTTGAAGAATACAGCCCTTATTCTTGACATTAAATTGAGGACCACCTGCATTTTTATTTCTGGCTAACTCTTTTCCAAGTCAACGCCAGCAAAGAGGTACAAAACATCTAGCACTATTTGCTCAATTAAAAGAACCACTGCAATTTGAAATGAAAAAAACAGAAGAAATTATTTTGATGAAAATGGGGATCAGCAGGAGATCAACTACCAGTGAAGAAGACCATTTGATGGAGCTAAATTTGAAAAGCCTCTAAGGAAGCCTGGTATGGAAAAAATGCCATTATAATAGATGCACTTTAAGCAAAACTAAAGTTAATAAATATTGTGAATATGCAATTGTAGTAAAGCTGCTCAAAGTCTTAAATTAGCTGCACAAATAAACATTTTTAACACACAATTAAATTACTTTCTCAGTAGTTGTTCCATATGTGGTTTGCTCTTATATGAGTCAGAACTGATGTTTTATGAAAAGTAAATACTAACTTTCAGTCAGCTAAAAACTAAATAGTTTAAATTATTCTACATACACAAAAAAATATTTCTCCTAAATGGCTCTTATCCTCAGTGTTTCAATGGCTTTAGTGAATAGATATCTAAACTGAATGCTAACAAAATAGAAGTACCGTAGATACTCGCGTATAAGTTGAAAAATTTATGCCTTAAAATCCATTCAAAAAAACAGGGTCGACTTATCCGCGGGGCAACACAATTGTCCATAGAATTTGGGTAATGATGTTGTACACTCAACGCTTCACGGTGTTAAGTCACCGGTCATCTGCCATTTCCCATGGTCTATGAGATAATTATAAGCCAGCAATACTATTGCTAATTAGCTAGTTTTTTTCTAATTTCATTAAATAATTCTTTAAACTGTGAAATACTTGAATTTGAGCATTATCTTTTGCAGGTTTTAGATAACAAACATACCATTAGCTGCCACGTGCAACCAGATTTGGAATGAAAAGAACCAAGGCAACGCACGCTATAAATGCTATGCAAGTGCAGCCCGCGATTCAAAAAATTTCTCTGCCTACCTGTTTGTCTCGTCTGACAGTAGTTGAAAAGCAGCATCAGGAGAGAGCAGCCTGAAGTAGTCCAGCAGCAGGTGATCTGTCATGTCCAACAGCAAGCCATGCTGTCTTGTGAAATCCGGTAGCCAGTTCGGCTCCCACGGATTAATGTCTGGGTATTCCTCCCAAACGAACCTTGCCATAGGTGCATCGGCTGCGCGAATGCGTTCAGCTGGCAGCCGATCAGCTGGCGCTGCATCGGCTGGTGTCCGATCAGCTGATGCTGGCTTCTCACTCTCTTGCTCGATTCCTGATCACTGTCAATAAAATCCGATTCTGAAAAATCAGAGTCCGACTCAGCGATAATGTGCAAAACATCGTCTGCCGAGTGTTTTCTTTTCTGCACTCGTTTCGCTCCCTTGTGATATATCAACGCTATCTTGCCTTTGTTTACATTTCGCAACTCACGCACACGCAAGGATTAGTTGCCGAGACAACGAGTCTAGCATTTCTCCAAGCACAGAGGGAATGCCTGTGACGTGACAATGAGTTTTGCTGCCATTAACAGCTGATTGTCGCCCTCTATCTCTGATAGCTGTCAAGATTTACCCTCGACTTATACGCGGGTCATAACAAATTTCGTAACTTTTGGCTTAAACAATACACTTGACTTATCTGCGAGATCGACTAATACGCGAGTATCTACGGTACCTTTTGTGAGGTCTCCAGCATTCACAATATTTGAGTTTATGTCACTGAATCTTGAATTCTGACTCAATATTTTATGAACCCATTTAAAAATAGTCTAAATTGTATCTGGACATTCCCCAATATTTTATTTTCATATGTCACTTGCAGAAAAAACATGGTCTGCAAAAATAGTAAAAAGCTTTCTATAACCTTTTTATTAATTCTAACATGGATAGTTGTAATTTATTTACCCATGCTTTTTTCTGGCTATCTTCGAAATAATTCACTACCCATTGTCACACATGTGTGAATAGGGGACAGTCAAAGGGCTTGATCGCGGGTGAAACTACGAGAAACAGGGATCTGGAATGCAGTACTAATGCTCTACTCTTACAGCTTGGCGTAGCTGGCAGGATTCTTGTTCAAACAATGACCAAAGAACAGGAACTAAACACAGTGCTTGGAACAATATTAAGGCAGTTACAGACCGTCAAGGTTCAACTGGGAGAAACCAGGACACAATTGGCAGAAAATGAATCCCATCTTATGGCAACAGAAGCAGTAAAACCAGAGGCCAGTCGACCAATTAACCCCCCCCCAACCCCCCCCCTTAGTAGTTTCGGCAGAGGGGGATGACATTGAGTCCTATTTATTGGTTTTCAAACGCACTGCTGTGCGCAATCTTTGGTTGAGGCCGGAGTGGGCAAACATACTCGCGCCATACCTCAAGGGTGACACGCAGTGGGCCTATTACAACCTCACCAAGAAGGAGGCCGTTGACTCAAATACCCTTAACGCCCCTACAGCCTCCCGGAGGCAAAACGGAATGAAGTAGAGTTGGAGATCAAGCGAATGCTTAATCGTATTGGTCCCTAAGCCAGATGATTTCTGACATCTAAATCAGGTCTCTAAATTTTATGCGTATCCTATGCCCCGGGTAGACGAACTCCTTGAGAGGCTGGGAAATGCAAAATACACAACTACTCTTGACATGACGGAAGAATACTGGCAAATTCCCTTAACGGATTCCGCAAAAGAAAAAAAATGCCTTTAGCACCCTTAGTGGGCACTGGCAATACACAGTTCTCCCATTTGGATTGCACGGAGTGCCAGCAACCTTTCAGCTTCTGGTAGACAGAGCACTAAAACCCCATAGTCCATATAGTACCGCCTATTTGGATGATGTTGTCATCTATTCCAACACATGGGACGAACACATGCTGTAGTTCTATATGATTTTGCTCACGCTAGCTGGAGTCGGTTGTGTATCAATCCAAGGAAATGTTTCTTCGGGTTGAACGAAGCCAAATATTTGGACTACCTAGAGGACAGGGGAAGCATTAGACCACAGTGCTACAAAGTCATTCTGAATTGGCCTCGACCGATCACCAAGTGGTAAATACAAGCCTTCCTGGGGTTAGAGAACTACTACCACCAGTTTGTACCTCACTTCTCCAAGAGAGCTATACTCTTGACTAATTGTATGAAGAAGAGGGCCCTTTTCAATGTGGTATGGGATAAAGAGGCTGAGCTTGAATTTTCTGATTTGAAAGAGGTCTTTATGTCAGCATCTATATTAAAGACTCCCGATTTTAATTCTCCAGAAACTGTTAGACCAGGAGACAAGGTATGTGGTGGTGGAACGAGATGCCTTGGCGATGGGCCATGACCCAGCTGAGGTACTATCTATTGGAACAGGAGTTCACCTTGGTTACAGTTCACACAGCCCTCCAATGGATGGCCCTGCACAGGGAATCGAACCCTCATGTCACAAGGTGGTTTTTAGACCTACAGCCCTATAGTTTCAAGGTCATTTATCATCTAGGCTCTCTCCAAGCCAACGCGGATGCCCTCTCCTGGGTTTTCGACCTCTCGGTTCGGACCACACGACCCAATGAGTCTGGGCTGAGGGAGAGGTCATGTCACACACAAGCGAATAAGGAACAGTCAAAGGGCTTGAATTGTGAGTGAAACCACGAGAATCTGGAATGCGGTACTATTGCTTTTCTCTCCTTCACACCCACAGGAAAACACCAGGATAAAAAGCTGTTTCCTCAAAAATTGCTCCGATCCCCAAATAAGAAAATGTCCATCCCGCACCATGGAATCACATCAGTTCCAGTCTCCTCCTGATGACTTCAGTTCTGTTCCTCTGTTTCTGATGTCATCTCTGGCTTCCTCGATCCCCGTCACTTTCATTATTTCAGTTCCTCCCTGTGATTAATTCCTCTATAAAAGCTCTGAGCAACCATTGATTTTTGCCTGCTATTGACAATGTTGTCACGAACTGGACTCTAAGGCCAGTATACGGGAATGCTCCCCAACTTTTTAAGTCTCGTCTTATCACATTTCTTACACCAAAAATTTCTAATGCCTCAGAATACTGTATCTGTACTGCTCAATTTCTTATAGAACTGAAAACACAATAGACTTTGGGATGCCAGCCATCTCATGCAAAAGGTGTGTCTTTCAGAACATTCACTCAACTTTGTGGTTCCTACCATCTGAAAATCCTTTACTAATATAATTGGTTACAAGGTCCCTTTACACATTAAATTGTAATTCAAGCAAGGCAATCAGTTTCAGAAAGGGAAAGTACCAGGAAAAGAATGAAGAAAGTGCATGGTGAGGAAAACAGGAATGAGTCAAAAACCAGAAAGTCAGATCCAAGAAAAATGCCAAAGGCCAAAACAACAACCAGAAAATTAAATGAAAGGAATGTGAGGTTTTAAATCTAGAGATTAAAATGCAAAGCAAAATGCAGAAATTATTTAGTTTTTTGAAATTTGGACAATCCTTCCACCAGACAGCAGAGTTTAAATACCGTTTCGCACAGAGAAATCAGAACTGTGATTGTGTCTTGACGAAGACAATAAATAATATAGCAGCAAAACAGCAAATAAGACCTTACTAATTAAATATAGAACTTAATAACAAATTAAATTTGAAGCTGAAGACCTTTCTTCTCACTGATGCATTTTTGACTGTTAATTATGCATTGAATTCTTTCAAAACTTACTTTATTGGGTAAACATTGACTTTACTGTATTGCCTGTCAACTGTACTCTATGCATTGTTTTATATACTGTACTTGGCAAAATACTGATTCCATTTTCTTTAAAAAAATTATTTTGCTAAACAGCAAACTAGAGATAAATGTAAATGTTTAGTTAATAAAATGATAAAATACTCAATATTTTCCTTTACTATAGAATGAATTCAAATGCAGGGTAAGCCTAAAAAAGTGAAGTACATTTTTAACCTCTAAGGGAAACACATTCAACTAGGTTCTATATATACAATATATATACACTAGCAGATTTTTCTGATTCTGAGAATTCTTAACAACCATCACCTCTCCACCTTCTCTATGAAATAGGTTTTGTAGTGTTCAGATATGCATATTAGGTTGATTAAAATTAGCTCTAGTTGGGTTTGTTAATGAGTGTTTCTTGTGATGGACTGCATTCTTGTTCAATGATAGTTCCTGTTTTGTGCCCAATGCTACATTGATAAACATCTTGATATAGTGAAAAGTACTCTAAATCAGATTTAGACTATTTTTGATATAAATGTCTTTCACTGATTAAATACCACTTCATTGATTAAACATTAATTTTATTTGATGCTAGCTGAAGTACTTGCATTGCCCGGGTGTGTTTATGTAATGAAATAGGTAAAAATGCAGATACAATATTATCGTGTTGCCATTGGTTGAGGGAAGGGTTGGACTCAAATGCAATGTTGGGGTACCAACCGTGCCACCCCATTTACTTGAAAGGAAGAACTGTAAAAACAGGTGCATTATTATGCAAGGATTAACAAAAGTAAAGCTTTAGCTGTTGGCTTGGCAGTGAAAGGCTCTGGAGAGCAGATTAGTCATAAGATTGGAGCTCCATAAGGCAATGTACTTCTTATTTTTATAACTCCCAAACTCAAAGGCTATGGTCAGTTTCCCTCAGTGGACATATTCTCTGAGCTGTGGGTGATAAGAGAGACACAAGAGTTAGTGATCACACCCCCTTTTGTCAAGGAGTGCTACCGATTACGTCACACAAGCCCGTAAGGTGACCCTCGAATGCACATGCAGTTTTTTAAATGTTGACTATTTTGTAATTGCTGGCTTAAATGGTTATGTCCCTGCTGTCATTCACACTATCTCTCTGATGAGTCGAGAATTTGTTCTTTTGTATATTACTGAATTCCATAATTGTGGTAACTTCTTGCTGGGTTGGAACAATGAGTGCTACTTCTTTGTATTTTTGGTTTATTGTAGTTTTACAAATAAAGGTTTAATCCCATACTAATAAATTAGATATCTTGTTAAATAACTGAATCCATGGACCACCAAAAGCATCTATAGTAGAGGGCGCCAGCGTTTGGGGTTAATATACATCACTTCTGGATAATATACATCCCTAGAGCCAATATTCGATAATGTAATAAAATATGATTGAAACTTCATTCACTCAATGTTGATTTAAAATGGCTGTGGATCACAACAACATATTTTCCTCAAAGCCTCGTCATAAAATGGTCTTGACTTATTGTCAGTAAAATTTACTAATATCATCCTCAGTTATGCACTTTTTACCATACTCCTCAACAGTGACTTCATTGTGGCTTATATCTGTTGCACTTAGTAACAATATGCAGGTGTACAATAGCATTGGCTTTTTCAAAAATTCTAAGTTTTGATTTGATAAATTGTTCATTTCAGAGTCATTGTCATGTTTAAACAGCACAATGAAATTCCTATCTGCACATTTGACCATTGTCCTTATCTAGCGGCCTGAATCTCGCTCCGTTGGTTATATAGCATCCATCCTATCATTTTCTGAACCCACTTAACATCACAAAATAATAGGCAGTGGTCAGCAAAACAGCTGAGTTTTCTTTCACATACGTTTTTGTGAAATTGATGTTAAACCTTGTATTGCATTTTATTCTGCAATCACAAAACTCACAAAAATGACATTTTAGAGTGTCAATATTTTGGGGGTTGATCCTCTTTAAGGATCTCAACACCGAACATCCCTTTTGGTTCCTTATGTTTCTTACAAAAGGGTCTAAATGAAAATAAATGGGCTGTCTTCTAGCAATTCAACATAGCTAAACACAACCCATGATGAGTTCAAGTTACAAACTTTTAAGCAAAAGTTGCAAACCAAGAAGACAATAAAAATTGTTACTAAAAATTAGGTGAGAAGAAAACTCTGTATATGTGTTTTAGATCACATTTCAAATTGATCAGTACAAAACTGTGTGTGCAGTGAGAACAGTGTTTTCCCATCATTTCCAGAGCACTCCTGCTGTAATTGAGCCCATGCCAGTACTCGTTTTTGGTTTACCCTTCATTACAATCCCTCTTCCCAAAACGCTATACAGCATATATTTAAAGTTGGACCAACAACAACAAACATGCAAAATTTTGTGTAAATCAGTTCAGAATTTTTTTGTGTGATTTGGCAAACAAAGAGACAGACCGGATACGATTTTATTAATACTGAGTAAAACTGAATATGTAAATAATCTCTCTAACTTGCTGTTCTGCGTAACAAGCATAATTATATCTGTATACTAATGAGAGTCAAAACTATTTTTCTGTTTAGGATTAGAATTTTAAAAGACAGCTAAATGATATTATACAAATAATGCATCTACTGCAGAAACCAAATTGTACAGAATAATGGTAATTGTAAGCCAATTCATTTGGTTAAATGTACCGTTAAAAAGAAAGGAAGCCATGCATAATATTTTACCTTTTGATTGTCTATAAAGGATGGATGAATTGACGAGTTTGTTTAATGTAAATATTTGGCACTTGCATATTAAGTATTTCTTAATTTATTGTTCAGTCGTTTGTTAGGGTTACTGCTTGATGACGTTCAGTACCTCAGTATTACATAGATAAAGATTTTCCCAAGTGATAATGATTATTGACATTTTGCTATTACATTGTATTTTCTGGTTTGTACTGTGGTCTCACTTCTTCTCATTAATTAGTCTTCTTGCAACAAGTTTTTTTGCTGTTACTGGAAGCTACCTACAAATATGAGAGTCATGATGCTAGCTGCACCCCAATATCTGCCACTGGAAATGGTATCACTTTTTAAATGTGGAATGTAAGGTAGATTATTTAGATTTAGTTTCATAATACAAAAATCAGGAAGCTACTTTAGCTCTGTTCTCTGTAACCTCTTAGGAGAGTTTCTGAGATGATAACAGAGAGAGTAAGAAACATGAGCTTGTATTCTTTCAGGCTGGTCTTTTGGTGTAAAGAAAAGTTACATTTTAATCCTTTTTATTTTCATCTCATAAAATTTTCGAACAAGCCAAATTACCATAGCAGTAGCTATTGTTTAATCACTAATTAAAATTTAAAGGTCAAGTTCACCTAATAAAGACATTCTATTTGAAGGAGCTGGTCTCTCTTACTGATATCATTTAAACATTAACTTAATATATAAAGGCACTGCTGACTTATGTATTCTAAGTATTTTATGTAATTGTACAATCATTGTATTTTAAAATGTACCAATTTACTTGCATTTTGCTAAAATGTTAAAAATAAACTGACAGACTTAAAAAAATTGCAAAACAGAAACAAGTTATATGCACAGTTTTACTGTTTAAATGTCATTTCCTTTTTACAAAATAAAAAATTGGTAATAATCCGAAAATAGACACTAAATGTAGAAGCAATAATCTAACAGACACTAAGCTTCATTAAATCTGGAGTAACACTAAAGCCTTTCATCTGACAGTACGCATCTTACATATTTTATCTAATTTATTTCTGCTCCATCTAACTCCACAGACTTACAGTTAGGAGATCCTCTATTAAACGGAATGTAGTAGTTTATTGACCTCATTTTAAAAGACATCGATTTTTGCTTCGATAACTCTTGTTATTTTGTATATTAAAGATGCCACAACAAATGATGCATGTCTATAACACTTTTGCCCCTGTTGCAATGGTTGTCTCTGATAGATGGTTCAACTCATAAAATGTTTACACATAAAAAATGTTTTTCTCACACTTTCAGAAGTCTACCAACTTTTCCACTCTATAAATGTGGAAGCCTATCATTTGAACTGAAAACATTTATCAGCATGCTTGAAGCGAGGTAGCCTTTATTTATTAAAAAAATAAGTGTGTGTGTATGTATTTTTAATCAGGTTTAATTTGGGGAGCTTATGTGGCATATATTCTATTAAATTCCATATTTTTAAAATGATTGCTTTTTTGGCTCCTTAATATTAACTATCTGTTATGATGCACAGCACAATTTTTATGATGTTTTTTTAATATTTCATTAGTATTAGGTACACAAACAAGCAGCAAAAAAATTGTTATCAACTTTCATTTCTTTGGAAAAGTTAGATTTCTTTAAAAGCTGCTGCCTTGGCTAAGCAATGTTGTATTTAATTTTGTGAGTACTTATTTTTGTGCATTACAACATAGTTTTGCAGAATTGTGTGCTGTGTTTTATTTGGTCTTAATTTATAGGGTTTTTTTTTTTTTATTCCATTACATAACTTCATCTTCATTGGAGTTTTGATTAAAAGGACTAACTCCTTTGACCAGTTGCTGCGCTGTTTGGCATACTATCAGATATCCTTAACAATAATAAACTGTGAATTAACATTTTTAGGTGGCCATCAGGATTGTAAGCAAGTTAAATGTAGTTTAGTGCTGTTCTTAAAATTTTAATTAGTTCAAGTTTATCAGACAACTGTTTACTACAGTTTAGGTATGTCTTTTAAAAAATCATTGATTAAAGAGCCAGTATTAAAGAATAGTTAAAGGTGCCATATTATCATTATAATTAAAAATAAAAGACACGTGGGTTGGAGATGATGCTTGGCCTTCAAACTGCACAGTACTGGGGACAGTACACAGCATTGTGCCAGTGCCTGTATTAGTCATTTTATGGATGCCATAGAAGTTAAATTTCAATTGCTATGTATGATTCATATTGTACAGTCTTGCTGCTACAACCTATAAGCAAAATTAACTAGATTTTGTGCATGCTGTAGGTTTTCAGTGATTTGGTAAAAGTATTGATAAATCAAAGAAACAATACATATTTAGATAATATGGCCCAGAATAATCACCAGTATAATTTATGACAACATTGGGACAATTACAGGTCCATCTATCTGTTTATAAGGGAACCTAAGAATGGAAAAGCTCACTTCTTATTCTACTGACCAGGGAGCAAGAATACAAATTAAATGTGGGTTATCTATAATAATAAAAGGCAAAGCCCTCACTGACTGACTCACTCACTGACTGACTGACTGACTGACTCATCACTAATTCTCCAACTTCCCGTGTAGGTGGAAGGCTGAAATTTGGCAGGCTCATTCCTTACAGCTTACTTACAAAAGTTAGGCAGGTTTCATTTCGAAATTCAAAGCGTAATGGTCATAACTGGAACATATTTTTTGTCCATACACTGTAATGGAGGAGGCGGAGTCACGTATCGCGTCATCACGCCTCCTACGTAATCACGTGAACTAAAAACAAGGAAGACATTTACAGCACGAGTCACACGCGGGAACGAAGGTAAATGACGTTAATTTTTGACTGTCTTTTAATACTGTGTAAGCATACATATTAACACATGTGCAATTAAACGTGTGCATTTACGGGGTGATTTCTCAGGCTTAAAAGCTCACCTTTTATCAAACGCGGGAACAAAGGTAACTGACGTTGTTCACTGTCTTTTAATACTGTGTAACCATACATATTAACACATGTGCAATTAAACGTGTGCATTTACGGTGTGATTTCTCAGGCTTAAAAGCTCGCCTTTTACTAAAAAGGTAAATGCAAAACTATTTTCAATCAGTTTATTGAAACGCTCCCGTTAAGGATTGCAATAACATATTCGCGAGATAAAAGAACGAAGTAGGGGGAAATGGAGGAAGAGCCGGAAACAGCGAAGAGCAAAAAATTAATTGAACAATTGAGAACGGAGCGAGTGAAGCATACAAGCATGTTCATAAGGGAAACAAAGCACGGTGTAAAACGTAAGTTTAAATTAAGTTTATAGAAACGCTCCCGCTGCGGATTGCAATAACATATTCGCGAGATAAAAGTTTAATGAGAAGACACGAGGTATAAACGAACCACACGCCGTGGCGCAACGTTAGGGGCAACAGTTTCAACCATTCTATGATCTGCTTCTCGCAACTGAAAGACGGCACATGGCGGATGTTAGCCGACTTGCTGACCGCAACGTTAGGGGCTTCAACTATGGCGCTGACGCCACATCTCAGTGCCAACACTTTGCAGACTCTACTTAAAAGACACGCCCTCCTCACTGGACAGTTAAAAAGACCAATCAAACTAACGATGACATCAAGTATTACCCAATCAAAAGTAGGAAAGGAGGCATCTTCATAAAATGCGTGTGGGATGATTTGCATGACACGCTGCTTTAAAAAAAAAATGATAAAAAAAATACGGGATAAATCCCGTCCAGTATTGATTCAAAACGGGACGCGCAATTTCATTCTCAAACGCGGCACGATTCCGTATTTTAAAGGACGGGTGGCAACCCTACAGTGCCAGGTAACCACCCATACAATCAGATTGTGATTCAGACTAGGAATGCAATGAATGTAATTACCCCGATCTACATACAAGGCGAAAGTCTTGCAACATTCAAAGATGATGGTTTGGGATAATTAGTACTTATTAAGTACACCATGGCACATAAAAGAGCTTATGAAGCCTTGAACCGAAAAAAGCAAGATCTCAGAGATCGTAAAAAAAAAAAGGAGGTAATGTCGTTTTACTCGCTGTACATTTTAGTCAAACATTACCAGTTATTCCACGAGGGAGACCAGCAGATGAACTCAACGCGTGTTTAAAATCCATGCTTCTCCCACGCTCGGTTATATGTTGCGTGTTCTCGGGTAGGTACACCAAAAAATGTATACATTTAAGCATGTAATGGGCAAACAAAAAATGAGGTATACCCGAAGGCACTGCAGTAGTACTCAATGTAACTTTACTTCTTAAATGTTAATGTTTTACTGTTTAATAATTTATACGCTTCTTATATATTGTTCAAATTCTTTTATGAAAATACCACTGACAGTGCAATGCACGATAACATGGAGTGAATACACCATACGCATCTGCCCATGGCCGCCCTGGTGTGCGCAGATAGGAGTTGATTCTAAAATAAAATAAACATAAAAAGAGTAATACAATCATCACCCATAAACCGGATAGCAGACGTGACGTATTATATGTGTACCAGATTTCAAGTCAATAGGTGAAACGGTTTCCAAGCTACAGGTAATTTAAAATCCTGGACAGACCAACGAAAAGCCACGGTAGCAAATTATAGAAGAAGATTTTACTGTTTAATAATTTATATTTATATGAATTGTGCTTCTTATATATTGCTTCATATTCTCATATGATAATGATGTTAATGTTGTTTATATTGATTTCTATGTTATTGTAAGTGCATCTATGTGTGTATATGTATGTATGTATGTATGTATGTGTATATATATATATATATATATATATATATATATATATATATATAAAAAATATATATATAAAAAATATATGTGTATATGTATATATAATATATCTGTATATGTGTGTATATGTGTGTGTATATGTGTATATGTATATATATATGACAGCAACACTCATAACAATGACAACACAATTACATTGACAATCATGTTACGTTATTTTTAAAATGTTTCCTTTACTTTTTCATAACCTCTTTAACACACTACTTCTCCGCTGCGAAGCGCGGGTATTTTGCTAGTAATTTATATTTCAGAAACTCTTGGCATTTCACAAATCAAATTCATTACAACAGACTAAAGAGTAAATGTTATATTAATTAAAAACAGTATAAGAAGAAAAAGAAACTATAATTTTCTTTCCTACTACTGATAAAAAACAATTTTTCAGCAGTTCTTTGGCCATATGTGATATATAATATTTGCCTCAAGGCATTTAAATCAATAAAAATTCTTTATGATTCTAATAAGGAATTATTCTGGCCTTTGTATGTAAACTGTCTACAGAGCTTTTGATCCAAGAACAGCATTACATATCAACGGGCTGGGCAAAGATTTCTGTCTGTTGAGTCATCCAGGCTCAGTGATCCAAAAGAAATAAAGCACATAATTTTGATTCCTTGAAATAACAGTCTAAAACAAGACACTACGCAAACAGATTCATTCGACTTTCTTTTTCATCTTGCTTGCTTTATTAGTCATGCTGTATTAGAATGAGCAATGCTCTAAAGCACTATGAAAGACCTGCTTCCTAACCATTTAATGCCAGTTTTTTACATAAAGTCTTGGCGGAGAACTAATTATGAGGTACATCACACTAGATGTTGTGGGCTGTAAGAAAACAGCAGATGTAGCTCATCAGATAATCTGGGATTTCTTGTGAGAAAACATTTTATTGCTTTCCTAAACTGTGTTTGCACTTGTATGTAAACATTTGTTAAAACCAATGTACAAAATCTTTCAAAATATGAATTTCATTTAATAATTAAAATGAATTGAAAACATAGAGTTTATAAAAATGTGCATTTTCTTTTCAATGAAATGGAAGCCCCTTGAATATATTAACATGATAAAAAGAAAGCCTGTAGGCAGATAGTTAAATGCATATTTGTATCTCAGATTTAAAAAAGTATCAGTATTTACCAGAACAGAATGTATTTCAGTTTTATTTCATTGCACCTTTATATACAATTTACTTAATTTGTTCTCCCAAAGAGAATAACTAACACAATTTTATAACTGTTACAATTGCCAAGCTCACAAAACTCAAAAAGAGGCTCCAATTCCATAACTAGGTTGCAAGATTCCAGATAAGGCCTGGAAACAGAGTAACCTTAAACAAAAATTGGAGTAAAGGCTTCAAAACTCAACAAGGAGTGGGGAGCCATGTAAAAACCCCTTGCCAACACAAAAGTGTTTTAATAAGCAAAATGTTTCATTTCAAAAGTGAAAATGGATAAAAAAGAATAAGCAAAATTATCAAAAGGCATTTTCCTAAAAAGGCAAACTCTAAAAAGCAACCAAAAGCAAATCTGAAAACCAATAGTCAAATCCAAATGTTATACCTTTGTGCATTCAGAAATTACTATGGTTGAGGGCTTCCAAAACAGAGCTGAAAACAGGCCAGTATCCTACCTGACCTTCCCAGAAAAGATTAATTTTCCAGCAGTCCAAGCCAGTACTCAGCAGGCTGGCTTTAGGTTTAATAGGTGAAAATAGACTTAAATATTCCATAAGAGAAAAGAAAAAAAAAACATTTACAAATAAATAATAATAAAAAAAAATAACAAGGAAATAGAAAAGGCACAAAAAAAAGAGGTAAATGAGTTGTCTAGAAGATCCAATCCTAAAATTGGTAAATCACAATCTAAAAACAAGAGCAGAAAAAAAAAATCACAAAACCCAAAATCCAAATAAGGGAACAGCAATGCTCACCAAACTCTCCTCCATAGCACATTCAGTGAACTCGCTCTCCCAGCTCACCCCTAAAGCCTAGGGACTATTCTTTGTGGAGAGGTATTGGTGTTGGCACCCCAAACTGTTTTATTGACTTACTGAATCTTTTTCCCTCGACCTTATTGGCCATTTAAAGTTTTGTAGGTTAATGTTAGAATTATGTACGGTATCTAATCCTATAAATCACATTATTCCATAACAATAGCTAAATAGTGGACCTAAAAATGAGGGACATCTATTGGTGAATCCACAGAAGTAAGCACATTCCCCAGTTAAAGAAGCAAATTATCAGTTCAGGCAGTAAATGTAGTCTTTAACCCAGAAGATTAATTAGTCACTGCTGATGTCTGCTACAATCTTTACTGCTATATATCTTACCATTTACTGAATATGTTAGCTTCCTTTTGTTTCCTAAAATGTTATATCACAATAAACACTATATTTTTTAAATCATTTTTATTTCATTTTTATTATTCTACAAATGAAAAAGATTCTGCCTAAACTTACACTTGCAGGTCCTTTTCCTGTTAACAACTCTGGAACAATTTAGGGTTACAACTTACTGTATGTACACAGAAACATCTTTAAAAGAAAATACCCAGCTGGAAGTGGAACCTAAGTACATTAATAATTTTACTAATGATAATATCAGTAAAGTTATAACCAGCATTTAAGTTAACTTTGTATAAAACCCAAGTAGTATTTCCAAATACAAATCAATGCATTTGTATAAAGTACTCGTTTAATGTATAGCCTAATTCTTGAGCCATCAGGCATCATCATTATAACATGTCCTCACAGCCTGCCAGGTATAATCAGTTTTTTATGCATTCTTTAGTTTAAAAGTCATTTATAATTTTATTTAATTTATTGTTCAGCTTCTAAAGTTTATAAGTATGTAGCAAACCCCAACTTCTGGGAGGATGGGAAGGTTGCCAACAGATTTGTGCAGTTATGAGGCCTCCACACTTTTAAAAAGAGGGACAGATGGAATCAGGCCAACACCTACAGTAAGCCCTACAGTATTTTCCACCCCAACACCCAAATATTATCAACACACACCAGGAAAATGTCCAAACAGATTTACTATAACTATTTACCAACACAGGAAAGAAAAGGTAAACCCCCCGATGATATTTACAGTCCTGGAAGAGTCTTTATGGTAAGTGATGAGTGTGTATCATTAAGTGCAAATAACTGTTAAAAGAAGGAAAGATGTGGCAGAATAATCTCCTTTGGTTAACTGCTTCTCAGAAAGATGGATAATGAACACAGTCCTATCAACAGAGTCCAAAAGGTGAATGATCTTTTGAGGTGCACTTCTTCACAAAGAGCAACTGTAGATGGGATTGGGAGAAAAAGTACCCACCGCCGTCCTTGTAACTGATATTGGCGGTAATGAACCTGGTGGAAAATGGAAAAGTCAAAATGTCCTGCCATATCCTTCTCTTTCAGTTTTATGTGTAGAATGCCTACAACTACAAACTACAAATCACACAAGCCCCGCCACTTCTGTGCAAACCTGTTTAAAGTCACAGACCCCATTTTGACAAACCAGGAATCTGAGCTACCAGTGTTGTTACTAACATTTACCAATCACCAAACATGACATACTATACAAAAATGAAAACCCACTATGTGGCAACGCTACAAGTGGATGTGTGATTTAGAAGAATAAATTGAATTTAATTCCTGATTACTTTCTATCTGTTTATTTGTTAGAATAGAAACTCCAGTTTCTTTATCTTGCAATGTTCTTTACTTCTTACTTGATTTTCAATGTTGACACTTTTCAGTCCTTACTGTAATTTTTCACCATAACACAGAAAATTCTTAATTTAATTCTAGACTAATCACAGTTGGGTAGGTGTTGCAGGAAATTTAAGTGGGTTTCCCAAGCCAGAACAATGTGGAAGTGTGCTTGTTGTAGATACAGACATAACTCCTCAGTGCCAAATCCTTGAATGTCAAAAGCCAGAGATCTCCCTATGCTCTAATGGCTAAGAGACTTGCTGTTCTCCACATGATACCTAGGACCCATGTCAATATCCCAGGAATATAGCACCTCAGAAGAGCATCTGTTAGAAAAAACTCCTACTACAAAGAAAATCCAGACATGCTCTTCATATAAATGAAAAAAACAGCTGCTAGACTTTTATGCAATAAGCAAAGTATGTGTGTAAATTAGTATAGTATATGTTTTCAAGTTTGCACACCCTCATTGGGTGTTTTTTTTCCCCACTTCCCAAAAATGTGCATCTTATGCAGATTTGCATTTCCATATTGGTCCTTTTGGAATGTGTTGTGTATGAGTGGACCCTGTGATGATCCCATGCACCATCCAGAGCTGGCTTCTGCCTTAAACCCAGTGCTGCTAGGATAAGCATCTCCAGCCCTCCCACTGCCAATGAATAAGAGCAAACATGTTTCAAAATTTTATATTTTGTCTTGATAAAAATGATAACTTTTAAAACCTTTTTTTTTCTTTGGGATATTTATCATCAAGTAGAATTATGTGTATGTATTAAAACATTTTTAAAAGTGTCAATACATTTGCCTCTTTTTTTTTGCAAAATTTGCTCTTAATAGTACTTTATTCATTTAAATTGAAACACATTTTATTTAAATTATTTTAAGATTTTATGAATATATGCCACTAATTTTAAACATGAGCATGGCAATCTCATTATAATACCTGAATTCAATGTATATTAAAATGAAAAAAAGCTAATACAAAGACAACTGTAGAGGACCAGGGCCAAAAGAATAAACCATCAGAGTCAGATTTGGTTCTATGTGTGGGAGCAGATGAAGTGAGGGTATAGTGGAAGCAAATTTTGGGTGAGAATGGATAGAGTAATAGGCACCATCTATGAAGGGCATTGAGTCAGCTGTACCTCAATCTTGCAGCGACCCCAAAGAAAAGTTGTACTGGTAATATTGGGCTGAAAAGTTTACACCATATGAATTTGATTCTATACATTGCTACAAATTATTAGTAAAAGCATATCCAATGGCGAAGTACATAGCAAAATCATCATCTTACCAAATGAGGCCCATAACTGGTGTCTTGAAATGACTGAATAGCCTAAAATGTGATGCAATGGAAATATAATAATCACACTGACCCATCATTTGCATGTCCACTCAAGCGAATGCAATATCACCCTCCACTCAATGCATGATGTCAGTCTTTGGAACGAAAAGCCAACTATACAGAATTTTTCAGCAAGTCAGGATTGAACATGAAGCGTGTCATCAATCAATGCCTACATGTTAGTGAACGACGATGATATTTGCCAAGTTTTAACTCAGATTTTTTAATGTAAGCCCATCTGGGAGACTTACATTTTGGCTTTGAATTCAGTCTTAGCAATATATTCAAAGTCTATTGTTCCCCTCGTGTTGTTATGTTGATTGTTTTGTTTTCTTTTGCCATGTCTGTGTCTCCTATGCTACTCCAATTGGGAGATTATTACTATTAATATTACTGTTTTTTTCTCTTTTTTTGCTTTATGAAAAACGAAGCACTGAAAAATACAATTTTTGCTCTGTTTTAGCCATGGTTTATTGTATGTATAAGAGGTTAAGTGCATTTGTACCAAAGAACAGCAGTGAGTACTCAAAACTTGCTATGAGCTGAAGGTGTACCTCAATATGGAGACAGTTTTACAATGTTGTATATAAAAGCAGAGTGTTTATAAATGGATTGAGAAGTTCAAAAATTGTCAGACAAGTGTTAAGCCTGGAGAAGAGAGTGGGATACCCATCCACTATCAACTACAACATTGAGCAAGTCTGTATCATTATTCCAACAAATTTATTTACGCATCATGTAGTCGCTATGTGTATTGTATTGTTTTTATTACATTTGGAAACATTTGTGTACTGTCCCTTTAATTGTGCCTATGTTCTGATCATGGACTGTATCTAGGCTGGGATTCAAACCCAGGACTCTAAAGCTGTGAGGTGATATGATTACAATGTAATAAGTAATACTGGAATGGCTGAGTTATCAAAAAGTACAGAGTGGATATTTAGCAAGTATGGAGAGAAAATGAAAAGGCTCTGCATTATAATGAAAGAGACTGAAAAACACTCACATGTCGTCTGCATTGACTGTTACAAGAAAACGGTTTACTGTGACTTTTCCGACAATGTTCAGCATGGAAGCTTATTTCAACAATTTTCTCCACCAGACTATCATCAATAAATAGTCCAGATAATCGTGATCAACAGATGTTTTTAGAGCAGGGTTATCCATAAATAGGCAATAAGGAACAGATTTAGCATCAAATTTACTAAGGAAAAAAGGTCAATAGAAAATATTTTATTTATTAAAATGAAATGCTTCAATATACTATCATATATAAGCCTTATTTTTAACATAATATTAACATAAGAATTTCAAAACATTTACTAGCATACAAGTATTCGAGAGAATAAATAACTGAATTCCCTAACAGGTGTTTAAATGATAAAACTATTTAATTTGCTTCAGACCAAATTATCTCAAACAAAGCACTGTCAAATACTATGACATAATGTAATCATAATTCCCCTAAAGGGTAACAATAACATTATTTTGTACATATTTCATACAAATCTTTCCCTAAGTAATATTAATAAAAATCATTTCAGAAGCCTCTTTATTTAAAGGACAAGCTGGTCACACAAGCAGTTCATTGGGTAAAAATAAATAAAAATGTGATGGATAGCGGTTAAAATTACTGATGCTATTTCAAAATATAATCAAGTCTCATAGTATAAAATTAAGAAAGACCCTTTTATCATTTTTGCACATGAAAAAAAGATTTGAACTAAAAAAAATATGCTTCTTTGCAAATGTAATTTACATGCTAATGTGGAAAAGCTTATGTGGGCAAGACAACTAGACAGCTTATGGCCAGAACTGAAGAAAATCCTTGTCAAAAAGAAAGAAAAGATCTGAAATATTTAGCATTGGTTTTATTTCTTAAGTTCAATCTAAATGTTTCCAAATGTAAATATATGGGAAAGAAAATTTTAAGGACATCATTCCTTTTGAAAGTAGCATTAAGAAAAAGTCTTCACAGTTACAACAATACATTTCGGCATCAGGATTTATAATTTAATCCTTTCATATCCTTTAAATAACAATCAGATACATATAAACCAAAAAGTTGTCACTGGTTAGTCCCTACATCAGTATATTTTCAAAAAGTAAATTAATTCAGGGTTATGCCGGCAGGAGAATTAGACAGGCAACATGTTATGTATTACTTGGACATGGAAGTAATAATTTCACCGTACATCCTACATGTGACAATGCTACTACTGCTACTGTTACTACGACTAATACTATCTGTTTGTGGTGTTTGAGTTGTGTAATGCTCACGTGGATCAAAGATGCGTAGTGCCTTATTTTAACTTGTCCTTCATTTCTACTCAAATGAAAGTAAAATTCTCAGCAGCGTCTTTATATATTGACACAATATGTCCTTTTGTGGATGCAATCTAGAAGTATCACCATGAGCACAGAGTACAATGAAATTCTTAGTCCTGCCAATTATTGGATCATACTGTACCAACACTACAATGGCTAACTAAACTTCATTGGGTTATATTCTGTTGGCCTTTTAATTTGTTGGGGTACACATTGTTTTGGCTTTTTCCTTAAAATATATATATATATATATATATATATACTGTATATATAAAAAAATTGTGCCCTCCTTTATATCCATCCATCCATCCATCCATTATCCAAGCCGCTGAATCCGAACACAGGGTCACGGGGATCTGCTGAAGCCAATCCCAGCCAACACAGGGCACAAGGCAGGAACCAATCCTGGGCAGGGTGCCAGCCCACCGCAGCCTCCTTTATATGCCAAATGGAATTAACATAACATAAAACCATTTTGAAAGGAAAACAAATTGAGAGAGATGTCCCTTATGCATATCCAGAAAGTGAGCAAAACACAGAAACAATTACATTTGGATTGGTTTGTAGATATTTTTATAGAATCCGAAAGCATTTTGTGATATTTGTGTCTTGACAAGTCCTGTTTCTACATTAGAACATTAAAACAATCTAGACAAGAACAGATCATTTAGCCCAACAAAGCTCACCAGTCCTATCCACTGACTTCTTCCAAAATGACATCAAGTTTAGTTTTGATAGTCCCTAAAGTTCTACTGTCTACCACGCTATTTTTAACTTATTGTACGTGTTTATGGTTCTCTTTGTAAAGGAAAAATTTTCACATGCTTGTGTGAAATTGAACCCTAAACAATTTTCCAACTGTATCCTCGCATTCTTGATGAACTCATTACAATCAGCACACAAAACACACAACAGTTTCTTTAATTGACATCTCCATGTATGGGGCGAGGACTAGTTTAAATTGATATACTCTGTATATTTATACATCATAAAGAAGAAGATATATATTGTGACAGACAGCCAAGGGAATTACCTGGCTGGGACGGCAGCTGGATGAAAGGACCAGGGGAGGAGAGCATCAGCAGGGCACAGCCTTCCTCGGGACGCTAGATTGCAGCCCTCCTAGGCGGCTGTGGCACCATGCATTCCCACAGGACACCTTGAGAGTTGCAGTGTTTCACAGCCATGTTGCGTTCCATGGAGGCCGCCAGGGGAAGCTGTAGAGCTCTATAGGGGGCTTTCACCACACCTTGGGGTGATTCCAGGTCTGATTATTGAGCCACCTGGAACACTCAGTGTCTGCTTAAAAGGAGCTGCCTCACTCCATTTGGAGTGACAGAGTCAGGAGGAAGCTTCCCAAGAGGAGGATTGGAGGTGGACGACTAGAAGAAAAGAAAAGAAGAAGGGCCTGTATTCGATGCTTATGTACTGTTCTGTTGTGGAGAGTGAGGGAGACATGCGCTCCACATGTGAAAATAAATAAGTGCTGTGCTGAACTTGTGTCTCTGCCTGTCTGTGTTGGGGTTGGGGCAGCTGGAGTGCCCCTGGTTTCCACAATATATACAGTGCGAGATCAGCCCTTAATGGGGTGGCAGTCAATCTCAAAGCCTACTCATGCACACACAATTATTTTTGAATCAACAGTTAACATGAATATCGGGAAGCTGAAGGAAACATGAATTGCTCAAATCAATGTCGACATGGAGAAAATTCTCTGTACTTTTCCTAGAGCTGTCATTTCAAAGTCTATATACCAAACCCAGAATACTGGACCTATAAGCCACTGCTATATTCAAAACATAATACATATATTTAATAAGATAAAAAGTTTCTAGCCTATGATTTTTGAAAGCTAAGCAAGCCTTAAACCAGACTATTTTAATATCTTAACTGGAAACTGCCCACAGTAGATGGCTGCTTATCCCTTTCATTAGTGGTTGTTCTTGTCTAAGACATGTGTTCTGCTTTATACTATATTGTCACACAATCTGTGAAGGAAAAATGACAATTACCGAGATGTCATGCTTATTCATAATTAACACATTCGTGTTCCACCATATGAATGATATTTTCTCCTAATCATACTCTCATACTTTCCCTAGAGATAACATGACTAAAATATTTAATAAAAATATTATAAACAGAAGGAAAACCTCTATGCATTACACCATCATAAAAACTGACTTTGTATAAAATTTGCTCCACTCTTAAAAAATATGCTTATATATTTATGATAACTAACATTCTCATAACAGATTTATTCAAGCACTCAATGACAGTAGAAAGCCCAACTCTGAAACATTACAGCTTTGAAGAAAAAAAATGTTACTTACATGTTGTGCTTTATTTACTTCAAACATGTGTTGTCCTGATAATCATATATTTTTGGTTACTACATGCCAAAAGGCTACCACATTTTATGTTTTATTTAGTTGCTTTAATCCCTTCATTTCCTCCCTCTTCAAATGGCCTGGATATTACATGTATTTGTTTACCTAAGGTATAAATAACAACTTAATAGTTTCCATACTTTTACGATTGTAACACTGGCAGTTAGCTGTCAGTGGTGGGGGCTGATCCAGCAACCCTCTGGATACTGCTTGAAGCATTTTATTTAATCAATTTTTAAAAGTAAGCATTACTTCTGAGGCTAGTGATGCCCTGCGCTATTCAGACTTACAACCTTGTGAAGAAGCAAGACCGCATCAAAGTGAAATGGCACAATTGTTTCTCACTGTTTATTACATTTGTTTTTTGATTGAAGACAATTTTCTTTCTATCCCAGATCCAAACTAGACAGTCATATTCTGTGGGACATCTTTAATGTTTCTAGATATTAGGACTTACATTTACACTTTAATCTCCCTCTACTTTTCTTTCATCTTCAATCTGTCTCTGCTTTGAAAGCTTAAAGTAAGTTTCAACTTTTTTGTTGGCAATATGCTGTTTCTCATTCTCTCTATTCAAACCTACCTCTTCACTTCCCAGGCTCTTTCTCCTATCTGCTGACTTCACATTTTGTTTCTTTGTCACACTGACATTATAGCTAAATTACATGTGCTTCTAGGTGGAAGAATTTTATAATTGTCAGTTTGCTTCATGTATGGTGATGGAAACAAGCTATAATGAAGACTACTTTATTAAATGTTCAAACTTACTATTCTGAACTTTGAATTACATATACTGTGTGTGTATGTATGTATGTGTATATATATATATATATATATATATATATATATATTTATATGGGCGGCACAGTGGTAGCGATGCTGCCTCACAATTAGGAGACCTGGGTTCGCTTCCTGGGTCCTCCCTGTGTGGAGTTTGCATGTTCTCCCCGTGTCTGTGTGGGTTTCCTCCGGGTGCTCCGGTTTTCTACCACAGTCCAAAGACATGCAGGTTAGGTGCATTGGTGATACTAAAATTGTCCCTAGTGTTGGTGTTCACTGTATATTCAGGGGGAGCAGCCCTGGACGGTGCAATACCTCCCACTGGACGCTAGATGGCCACCCCCCTGGGTTGGAGTGGTGCTTCGGTTTCCCGCAGGGCTCCATGGGAATTGGAGTTGGGTGCAGCCCTGTTGGGTCCTGCAGGTACCACCAGGGGGTGCTGCAGTTGGGACTCCTGAGCCTGTATGGGCAACGTATTAACCACACCCGGAAGTGCAGCCAGAACTCGGCAATCAACCACCTGGAGCACTTCTGGGTGGACTATAAAAGGGCCCAGCAACCACCACCCAATGTCCAGAGTCGGGTGGAGGAGGACTACGCTTGGAGGAGGAGTGGCGATACAAAGAGGAACAGTGTTTGTGTTGTGGTAGTCTGTTTTGGGACTGTGTTGTGCCTGTAGGTGTGGTGCAGCAGGTCCACAGTTCACATTAAAAAGGCCACTTTTTAAATAAATAATCGACGCACTCGTGGCTTAGCAAGGGGGCATGGTATGTGTGGCCAATCGGTTCCCGGGTGATGCGTGATGCGGACGGTCCTCGCTAAAGTGCACAGGTGAGGAGTTTGTCCACATCCGTAATTGGTGCTGGGAGCTGCTATTTGCCACATCTGATCTACGTCCCTGTAATAAATAGAAGCGCAAGGTGGCTAGGAGGAGGGAAGAGAAGAGAGAACGGGAGGTTAAGGGAGAAGAAGGCTGGACAAGTGGGGAGGCGGTGCAAGCAAGCGACAACAGACTCACTTGAGCAAAGGTAGGCAGCTGTTAGGAGAGCCCCGGAGGCCATCTCTAGGAGGGGGCAGTTTGAAGAAGTCGCTCCAGCTGAGTAATTGGGAGGAGCTGGAGTGACCGGCAGCGGAGACAACTGGCTGCAGAAAGGCAGCAGCAGTCGTGGAGGCTTTGGCTGTGTAGAGCCCCAGTGTGAGCTTCCTGGCCGCTGGGGGAAGGAACCCAAGTCTTGGTCCGGCTGGAACCCGACGTAGCCAGGGATCGGAGGGCTACCGGCCCAGTAATGGAGGGAGCTGCATTTTGCTGGTTGGGCGACTCCCCTGTTGCAGGGCAAGGAAGGGAGAAGCAGGGGAGTTGCCGGGTTAAAGAAGGATGCACCGGATTTTTAAAGAGACTGCTTCCAGCAGTTATTTTAACATCATTGTATTTTAAAGAGATTTTTTTTTTCTATTGGATTTTAACCTCCATCTATCACTCGT